>NW_024364406.1:0-214 GCF_014805655.1 Passer montanus
TCCCCAGGCCAGCTGTACGGTGACGTGCTCTACTTCGCCACGGAGGCGCGGGCGGGCTGGGCGCACAGCGACCCCCACCCCTTTTACTTCTGGGGTTACTTCGTGGGGCTCAACGGGCTCTGGGTGCTCGTGCCCCTGCTGCTGCTGCTGGACGCCGCGCGGCAGCTGGCCACGGCGCAGCGCGGCCACGACCGGCCCCGCCACAAGGCCCACT
>NW_024364407.1:0-214 GCF_014805655.1 Passer montanus
GTGCCGGTGTGCCGGTGCCGGAGCCAGCTCCCCGCAGCATGGCGCAGCAGCTGATCAGCGGTGCCGGTTACGTGCCCGAGGACGGGCTCACGGCCCAGCAGCTCTTCGCCTGCGCCGACGGCCTCACCTACAAGTGCGGGTGACCCCAAAGCCCTCTGCCCCCCCCGCACCGCCCGGTACCCCCCCAGCACCACCTGACCCCCCCAAAGCCCTC
>NW_024364408.1:0-214 GCF_014805655.1 Passer montanus
TGTGCGCGACCCCTCGGGTTCCCCACCCAACAACTGTTCTTAATAAAGGCCTCTTTAAACGGGCTGGTCTCCTGGCCCTGTTTTTCACATTCAGCACACTCCTTGGCCTGGTTCTGTGGAGCTAGCAGGGTTGAGACCAGCACTGTGTCACCTTCTACCTTCCTTGTGCCCAAGGCAGGGCACAAAGGCAGGAGTGCTGCTTCGGCTCAAAGAC
>NW_024364409.1:0-214 GCF_014805655.1 Passer montanus
TATTTCAAAACTACTCGACCCAGTTGTCAGAGGTTGGCCTACCTGTCTCCAGGTGGTAGCTGCAACGGTAATTCTTGTTGAAGAAGGCTACAAGTTAACCTTAGGTAACAAGATTAAAGTGTATACCCCCCATGATTTAAAAAGTATATTAAGCAAAAGAGCATGCCAGTGGATCTCAGACAGCAGACTTTTAAAGTATGAACTAATTTTAAAC
>NW_024364410.1:0-214 GCF_014805655.1 Passer montanus
GTGGTTTAGACAGTTATAATTTTGCATTTCTATTACAAGCTTTGTCAAAGATTTTTGTTTGATTTTTTTACATGCCTGATAAGAACCGAAATATTTGGTCACATAACAAAACTTCTTTTTTTTAAAAAAAGAATAAGATTGCTCCTGCCTTGTATTTACGTTTTTTTAAATGATTGCTCACAATGTATGGTAACTGTATTGGTTCATCATTCTT
>NW_024364411.1:0-214 GCF_014805655.1 Passer montanus
ATCCCTGAAACTGCCAGAAAGGCTGGTGTGGACAAGGCCAGACAAGAAGGTTTTTTTGGTCCGTAGCTAATTTACTAAGAAATGGAATTCTGAACAACAACCTGAAATTTACTGGTACTTTAATAAAAAAAAAAAATCTAAAAAAGTACTTAAAAAAATAAACTTGAAAATTAAATGTTTAAAAGGCTCCCTTTTCTTTCCCTCAGAAAGAAAT
>NW_024364412.1:0-214 GCF_014805655.1 Passer montanus
TGTCCCCATCCCGGTCCCCGTGTCCCTGTGCCTGTCCCAGTGTCCCTGTCCCCAAGTCCCTGTCCCCGTGTCCCCTTGTCCTGGTGTCCCTGTGCCTGTCCCCGTGTCCCGGTCACTGTGTCCCTGTCCCTGTGTCCCCATGGTCCCAGGTCCCTGTCCCCGTCCCTGTCCCTGTGTCCCCTTGTCCATGTCCCCGTGTCCCTGTCCCTGTCCC
>NW_024364413.1:0-214 GCF_014805655.1 Passer montanus
GCCCAAAATTTAACAAAACTCCCCAAAATGCCCCCTAAAATCTCCAAAATCCCCCAAATTTTCCAAAAAGCCCCCAAAAATCCACATAAATTTTAAAAATCCCCCCAAAATTCCACAAAACTTCCCCAAAATTTTCAAATCCACAGAAAATTCCCCAAATTATTCCCCCAAAAAAACCACAAAACCCAAAAATTTGCCCAAAAATCCCCCAAAA
>NW_024364414.1:0-214 GCF_014805655.1 Passer montanus
GCAGGAAGTATATAATTATGTTCTGTCTCTTGGGAAAACTTTAGCTTGGCTTCAGAATGCCCTCATGTGGAATAGAAGAATCTAGTTCACAACATACATCTGGGAGATGAGGTCTGCCTTAAAAATTGGAACAAAGAATCGCTTAAAGAAAAGTGCACTGGACCCTATCAGGTACTGTTGACCACCTTTACAGCAGTCAAAGTAGCCAGTGTGG
>NW_024364415.1:0-214 GCF_014805655.1 Passer montanus
CTTAAGGCACCATTACTCTTATTTCTTATATACTTATCAAAGGTGGCTCCTCAATCTCACTTTTCAGACCACACATAATTTCCCACTCCACATCACTATATTTAATATATTAATCAGACAGTACATTCATATACATTCAGCCTTCAGTAGTAAACAGAGTATTTTTTACTGTGTCCCAAATGTCCCAAACTGTTCAAAGATATTGTTTCTATTT
>NW_024364416.1:0-1492 GCF_014805655.1 Passer montanus
TCTGAGGGAAAATCCCCAGTTTTAGGGCCAAAAATGGCTTTTTTTTGGGATCAACCCGACATTTTCTGAGGGAGTTCACATTTTTTAGGGAATTTGGAACAAATTCCACATTTTCTGAGGGAAAATCCTTGGTTTTAGGGCCTAAAATTGCATTTTTTGGGATTAAGCCCACATTTTCTGAGGGAAAAGTTCACATTTTTTAAGGAATTTGGGACAAATCCCACATTTTCTGAGGGGAAAATCTCCATTTTTAGGGAAAACATTTCTTATTTTTAGGATCAACTCCACATTTTCTGAGGGAAAATCCCCGGTTTTAGGGCCTAAAATTGTGGTTTTTGGGATTCATCCTATTTTTCTGTGGGAAAAATCCACATTTTTAGGGTGGACTAAAAAATGGGGGAAAAAAATCCCATTTTTTTCAAACAAATTCCTCATTGTTATGGGAAAAAAAAATCCAAATTTTGGAGGCAAATTCTCCATTTTAATGGGGAAAAAAATCCCAATTTTTTGGAAGAAATTTCTCATTTCTATGGGAAAAAATTCCCATTTTTTGGGATAAATTCTCTGTTTTCATGAGTAAAAAAATCTCAATTTACATGAGAAAAAAATCCAATTATTTGCCCGAAATTTCTCTTTTTTTGGCCATTTTTGTGGGAAAAACCCCAATTTTTTGGGAGAAAAATTCTATTTTTATGGGGGAAAAAAATCTCTTCTTTTAAGACAAATTCCCCATTTTTCATGGGGAAAAACCCCTCAATTTTTCTATGACAAAATCCAAATTTTTGGAAAAAATTCCTCTTCTTTTTGCCATTTTCATGCGGAAAAAATCACAATTTCTCTGTGAAAAAATCAAAATTTTGGGGACAAATTCCTCTTTTTTTCCCCACTTTTATGTTCTAAACCCCCAATTTTTTGGGAGAAAAATACTTTTTTTGGGGGGAAAAAAATCTCTTTTTTTAAGACAAATTCTCCATTTTAATAGCAAAAAAATCTCAATTTTCAAGAGAAAAAAAATCCAATTTTTTGCAGGAAATTTCTCTTTTTTTGGCCATTTTCATGAGAAAAACCCCAGTTTTTTGGGGCAAACCCCCAATTTTCCCCTTTCATTTTCCCAGGCAGTTCTGCGGCTGCTGAGGAAGTGGAGTTGGGAGAATCCGGGGAGCTCGGTGCTGCTTTATTGCGCGCGCAGGGAGGAGAGCGAGCGCCTGGCCGAGCTCATCCGCGCCCACTTCCCCCGCGGGCCCGGCTGGCAAAGGAGCAAAGGTGGGGAAATTTGGGGGGAAAATTGGGGGAAAAATTGGGGGGGAATAGGGGGGAAATAGGGGGAAAAATTGGGGGAAAATTGGGGAAAAATCAGGGAAAAAATCGGGGAAAATTGGGGGAAAATAGGGGGAAAATTGGGGGAAAATCAGGGGAAAAATCAGGGGAAATTGGGGAAAAAATTGGGGGAAAATTGGGGGAAAATTGGGGGAAATTGGGGAAAAATTGGGGA
>NW_024364416.1:1622-3454 GCF_014805655.1 Passer montanus
GAAAATGAGGGGAAAAATGGGAGGGAATGGGGGGAAAAACGGGGAAAAATGGCAGGAAAGTTGGGAAAAAATTGGGGAAAATTTGGGAAAAAATTGGGGAAAAATCAGGGGAAATTTGGAAAAAAATGGCAAAAATTTGGAAAAAAATTAGGGAAAAATTGGGAAAATATTGGGGAAAAATTAGGAAAAATTGGGGAAAATTTGGAAAAAATCGGGGGAAATTTGGAAAAAAATTGGGGAGAAAATATGGGGGAATCGGGGAAAATTGGGGAGAAAATCAGGAGAAATCGGGAAAAAATTGGGGAAAATTTGGAAAAAAAATGGGGAAAAATCAGGGGAAATTGGGAAAAAATTGGGGAGAAAATCAGGGGAAATCGTGGAAAATTGGGGAAAAAATCAGGAGAAATCGGGAAAAATTGGGGACAATTTGGAAAAAAATCGGGGGAAATTTGGAAAAAAATGGAGAAAAAAGCAGGGGAAATTTGGGAAAAATTGCAGCAAATTTGTTAAAAATTGGGGAAAAATCAGGGGAAATTGGGGGAAAAATGGGGAAAAATTGGGAAATTGGGAAAAAATTGGCAAAAATTTGGAAAAAAATTAGGGAAAATTTGGGAAAAAATCGGGGAAAAAATTAGGAAAAATTGGGGAAAATTTGGAAAAAATCGGGGGAAATTTGGAAAAAAATTGGGGAGAAAATATGGGGGAATTGGGGAAAATTGGGGAGAAAATCAGGAGAAATTTGGAAAAAATATGGGGAAAATTGGGAAAAAAAATGGGGAAAAATCAGGGGAAATTGGGAAAAAATTGGGGAGAAAATCAGGAGAAATCGGGAAAAAATTGGGGAAAATTTGGAAAAAAAATGGGGAAAAATCAGGGGAAATTGGGAAAAAATAGGGGAGAAAATCAGGGGAAATCGGGGAAAATTGGGGAAAAAATCAGGAGAAATTGGGAAAAAATTGGGGAAAAATTGGGGGAAAAATTGGAGGAAAAATTGGAGGAAGTTTGGGAAAAATTGGGGAAAAAATCAGGGAAAAAATCAGGGGAAATTGGGAAAAAATGGGGAAAAAATCAGGGGAAATTTGGAAAAAATGGGGAAAAAAGTAGGGGAAATGTGGAAAAAATTGGGGAAAATTTGGGAAAAATTGGGGGAAATTTGGAAAAAATTGGGGAAAGAATCAGGGGAAATGGGAAAAATTGGGGAAAAATCAGGGGAAACTGGGCAAAAATCGGGGGAAATTTGGAAAAAAATTGAGGAGAAAATCAGGGGAAATTGGGAAAAATTGGGGGAAAAATCAGGAGAAATCGGGAAAAAATTGGGGGAAATTTGGAAAAAAAATGTGGAAAAATCAGGGGAAATTCGGAAAAAATTGGGGAGAAAATCAGGGGAAATCGGGAAAAAATTGGGGAAAATTTGGAAAAAAAATTGGGGGAAATTTGGAAAAAAATGGCGAAAAAATTGTAGAAAATTTGGAAAAATTTGGGGAAAAAACCAGGAGAAATTGGGAAAAATTGGGGAAAAATTGAAAAAAAATTGGGGAAAACCTGGGGAAAAATCAGGGAAAAATTGGGGGAAAATAAGAGGAAATTGGGGGAAATTTGGAAAAAAATGGGGAAAAAATCAGGAGGAAAATTTGGAAAAAAATTGGGAGAAAAATTAGGGGAAAAATTAGGGGAAATCGTGGAAAAAATTGGGGAAAAAATCAGGAAAAAATTGGGGAAAATTTGGAAAAAATCGGGGGAAATTTGGAAAAAAATGGCAAAAATTTGGAAAAAAATTAGGGAAAAATTGGGAAAATATTGGGGAAAAATTAGGAAAAATTGGGGAAAATTTG
>NW_024364417.1:0-214 GCF_014805655.1 Passer montanus
TTGCGTTTTTTATGGGAATTTTGGGGTTTTTAGGTTTTTTGGGGGGGATTTTGTGGGGATTTTTTGGGAATTATTTTTCTTAAATATCGGTTATTTTTAGGAGGTTTTAGGAGTTTTTAATGAGGTTTTTTGGTTTTGTTTTGGGGAGTTTTTATTGGCGTTTTGGGGGGGTTTGTAATATTTTTGGGGATTTTAGGGGGGATTTTTGGGGGGA
>NW_024364418.1:0-214 GCF_014805655.1 Passer montanus
TTTCCCAATAAAGTTTTTGACCACCCCACACATCCCCACAGCAGGTCGTGTGGCCACTGCCAGCATCTCCCTGCAGTTTGATCTGTCATTTAGTGGTTTTTTCCCTTGCTGCCTGTTCTCTGCTCCTCCACACTCCCGTGTTTCCATCCAGGCAGGTTTGTGACCCACCACAATCCAGGATTGTCCAGGATCCACCAGGGAGGAGATTTGGGAG
>NW_024364419.1:0-214 GCF_014805655.1 Passer montanus
CCCGGATTGGCGCGGCCGCCCGGCTCCTCCCGCCGCCGCCGGGCGCAGGGGGGATCCGGCCGAGCCGAGCCGAGCCGAGCCTGGCGGCTCCGCCACGGCCCGTCCTCCGGCCCTGCTCCCGGTAGGCTCCCGCGGGCGCGGCGCGGGTGGGTGGGCGCTGTGTTCGGCGCGGTGCGGGCAGGTGGGCGGCGAGCGGGGCCCGCCCGCAGCGCCC
>NW_024364420.1:0-214 GCF_014805655.1 Passer montanus
CCCGGCGGTTCTGTTTTTTATTATTCTCGTCACTGAAAGGCAGAGGGCTGTCACCACCTGTTCCCAAACCACAGCACCTTGTGGCTGCAGCACAGCTGTCGGAGGAGGCCAGGGAGCAGGGAGCATCCCTCCCTGGCTGCCCGGGGCGATCCCTGCCCGGCCGAGCGCAGCGGCACCAGCCCGTGCGGGGCCGGTTCCGCCGGCGGCTCCGCGG
>NW_024364421.1:0-214 GCF_014805655.1 Passer montanus
GCTCAGTTTTCAGACAACTCCCTATTTTCACTGCTCAGAAGGGATTTTTTTCTCCCCACTATTAAAACTTTTCAATGGTACTAATCTGTTCTGTGGGTTTTTTTCCTCTCTTTTAAGGAAGACAGTGTTATTTACTTTTTAGCATTTCCTCTATGAAATGATCGTGATCCTTTATAGTTTATTTTTTTTGTTGATCTTCAGCTTCTTAACTCTA
>NW_024364422.1:0-214 GCF_014805655.1 Passer montanus
ACCCCCGGCCCCGACAGGGACCCCCCCACCCGCGCCGGGGAGCGGGGCGCCGCTGGATGCGGCGGCGCGGCGCCATGCAGCATCCCGGCGCGGGGGACAGCGGCACGGACCGAGCGCCAGCGGCCGACCTGTCAGCGCGTCCTTCCCTCCCGTCCTCCTGCCGCCGCTCCGGGGAGGGCACTGCCGGCCCCGCCGCGACCGCTGCCCGGCCCGG
>NW_024364423.1:0-214 GCF_014805655.1 Passer montanus
GTCCAGAAGGATCCTGGGAGAGACAGTATTGAAAACTTTATTGAAATCCACAAAGATTCCATCAACTGGCTTTCCTAGGTCAACCAGGTGGGTCACCTTGCCATAAAAGTAAATCACATTTTGTAGCAGTGGGGTTTTGAGGTTTTTTTGAGGCTGTTTGGGGCTCCTTTGTAGTGGGCTTTGGATGTGTTTGGTCTCTGGCTGTCTGGTTGGG
>NW_024364424.1:0-214 GCF_014805655.1 Passer montanus
TATTCTGCTAGGTAGAAAAGGAGCCTCAGAGGAGAACTTACTGCTCCCCTACAACTACCTGAAAGAAAAAAGTGATAGGACAATGGAAACTACTAGAAGTTGCACCAGGGGAGGTTTAGATCTGACATTAGAAAAAAATTCCATCACTGAAAGGGTGATCAAGCATTGGGACAGGTTGCCCAGGAAAGTGGTTGCCATTGCTGGGGATACTTGA
>NW_024364425.1:0-214 GCF_014805655.1 Passer montanus
CCTGGCATTGTGACTGTAATTTAAAAATCCGTGTGGTCCATGTTATCAGACACTGTCAAAATTTCCTCAGAACTAGGTGTCCTGATTTCCCTTTTCAGCTACCTTTTATTTCCAAGGTGATACATTTTCCTGGTTAGGAGCTAGTTGAGATTTCCCTGATTCTTGTTAAAATACCCAAAAAAGAGGTTCAAGTCTAGGATGTCCTTCCAGAAAA
>NW_024364426.1:0-214 GCF_014805655.1 Passer montanus
GCACACCCATCCAAACCCATAAAAACCCATCCCAGCCCCTTGCACGCTCACCCTGATCCTTGCACGCTCACCCCGCACCTGTCCGGACCCCTCCTCAATTTCTCCCCCTCCCCAAACTCTCAGGACCCCTCCCCAAATTTATCACGTCCCCCAAATTTATCAGGACCCTCCCCAAATTTATCAAATCCCCCAAATTTATCAGGACCCTCCCCAA
>NW_024364427.1:0-3453 GCF_014805655.1 Passer montanus
TGGGGTGAAAAACCGCGATTTTGGGAAAAACGGGGGTGTTGGGGGGAAAAAAAGGGATTTTGAGAAAAATGAGGGGGTTTTGGGGGGAGGAAAGCGGGATTTTGGGGTGAAAAATGGGGAAGAAAACGGGGATTTTTGGGAAAAAATGGGATTTTTGGGGTGAAAAAATGGGATTTTTGGGGTGAAAAAAATGGGATTTTGGGGAAAAAATGGGATTTTTGGGGTGAAAAAATGGGATTTTTTTTGGAAAAAAAAAGGGATTTTGGGGAAAAAATGGCATTTTGGGGGGAATGGGAATTTGGGGGGAAAAATTGGGTTTGGGGGGAAAACACGGGATTTGGGGGAAAAAATGGGATTTTGGGAAAAAACGGGGTTTGGGGAAAAAATTGGGATTTTGGGGGGAAAACGTGGGATTTTGGGAAAAACGGGATTTGGGGGAAAAAATGGGATTTTGGGAAAAAACGGGGTTTGGGGAAAAAATTGGGATTTTGGGGGGAAAACGTGGGATTTTGGGAAAAACGGGATTTGGGGGAAAAAATGGGGATTTTTGGGGAAAAATGGGATTTTTGGGGTGAAATATGGGATTTTGGGCAATAAAATGGGAATTTTAGGGTGAAAAAATGGGATTTTGGGAAGAATTGGGAATTTGGGGGGGAATGGGAATTTGGGGGAAAAAATTGGGAATTTTGGGGGGAAAAAGTGGGATTTTGGGGAAAAACGGGGTTTGGGGGGAAAACACGGGATTTGGGGGGCACACGAGGATGCGTGAAACCGGGATTCTGAGAAAATTGGGGATTTTGGGGGGAAAACTGGGGATTTTGGGAAAAAATTGGGGATTTTGGGGGAAAATTTGGGGATTTTTTGGGGTGAAACCGGGATTCTGAGAAAATTGGGGATTTTGGGGGGAAAACTGGGGATTTTGGGAAAAAATTGGGGATTTTGGGGTGAAATATGGGATTTTGGGGGGAAATTGGGGATTTTGGGGAAAAAATGGGATTTTGGGAAAATTGGGGATTTTGGGGGGAAAAATTGGGGATTTTGGGAAAAACGGGGTTTGGAAAAAACGGGATTTTGGGAAAGTTTGGGTTTTGGGAAAAGAATTGGGGATTTTGGGAGGAAAATGCAGGATTTTGGGGGGAAAAAGGGGTTTTTGGGGGAAAATGGGATTTTGGGGTGAAAAACCAGGATTTTTGGATGAAAAAATGGAAATTTTGTGGTGAAAAAATGGGGTTTTGGGAAAACACGGGGATTTTCGGGAAAAAATGGGATTTTGGGGTGAAAAACCAGGATTTTTGGATGAAAAAATGGAAATTTTGTGGTGAAAAAATGGGGTTTTGGGAAAACACGGGGATTTTCGGGAAAAAATGGGATTTTGGGGGGAAATTGGGGATTTTGGGGGAAAATTTGGGGATTTTGGGGAAAAATGGGAATTGGGGGGGGAAAATGGCATTTTGGGGGGAAAAACGGGGTTTGGGAAAATTGGGGATTTTGGGGGAAAATTTGGGGATTTTGGGGAAAAATGGGAATTGGGGGGGGAAAATGGCATTTTGGGGGGAAAAACGGGGTTTGGGAAAATTGGGGATTTTGGGGGAAAATTTGGGGATTTTGGGGAAAAATGGGAATTGGGGGGGGAAAATGGCATTTTGGGGGGAAAAACGGGGTTTGGGAAAATTGGGGATTTGGGGGGAAAACATGGGATTTTGGGGAAAACGGGATTTGGGGAAAAAATTGGAATTTGGGGGCAAAAAAATGGGATTTTGAGGGGAAAAATTGGGATTTGGTGGAAGAAAATGGGGATTTTTGGGAAAAAATGAGATTTTTGGGGAAAACTGGGGATTTTTGGGGGGAAAAAATGAGATTTTGGGGGAAAAATGGGGATTTGGGGGGAATTGGGGATTTTGGCGAAAAAATTTTGCCCATTTTTGGGGTGATTTTTCCCGTTTTTCTGTGATTTTCACCCGTTTTTCTCCCAGTTACAAGGTGGGCTTTGCGGGAGGGTTTTGGGGCTGGTTTTTGGGGTCATTTTGGGGCGATTTTCTCCATTTTTGGGTATTTTTCCCATTTTTTGTGCCATTTTTCCCATTTCTGTGGTTTTTTCACCCATTTCTCTCTCCTCAGTTACGACGTGGTGTTCACGGGGGCTCCCGGGGAGTTTTGGGGGTAGTTTTTGGGGTCATTTTAGCCGTTTTTGGGGTAATATTGGTCATTTGGGGGATTTTTTGGGGTAATTTTGCCCATTTTTGTGTCATTTTTCCCATTTTTGTGTGATTTTGACCCATTTTCCCCCCCCAGCTACGATGTGGTGTTCGCGTGAGGGTTTTGGGGGTGGTTTTTGGGGTGATTTTGCCCATTTTTGAGGTAATTTTGGCCATTTTTGTGGGGTTTTTGGGTTGATTTTGCCCCTTTTTGTGGGTTTTTTGTGCCATTTTTCCCATTTTTCTGTGATTTTGACCCATTTTCCCCCCCAGCTACGCCGTGGTCTTTGCTGGGGGTCCCTGGGAGCTGCTGGCCGCGTTCTGTGCCCCGGGGGGGGGGTTTGGGGCTCGTTTTTGGGGTGATTTTGTCCATTTTGGGCTGATTTTGCCCATTTTTGTGCCATTTTTCCCATTTCTGTGGTTTTTTCACCCATTTCCCCCCCCAGCTACGACGTGGTGTTCGCGGGGGGTCCCCGGGAGCTGCTGGCCGCCTTCCGGGTGGCGGGGGCGGGGTTTGGGGCTGGTTTTTGGGGTAATTTTGGCCATTTTTGGGGTCATTTTGCCCGTTTTTGTGGGGTTTTTGTGCCATTTTTCCCATTTCTGTGGTTTTTTCACCCATTTCTCTCTCCAGCTACGACGTGGTGTTCGCTGGGGGTCCCCAGGAGCTGCTGGCCGCGTTCCAGGCCGCGGGGGCGGGGTTTGGGGCTGGTTTTTGGGGTCATTTTGCACATTTTTGGCTGATTTTTCCCATTTTTTGTGTCATTTTTCCCATTTCTGTGGTTTTTTCACCCATTTTCCCCCCAGCTACGCCGTGGTGTTGGCGGGGGGTCCCCGGGAGCTGCTGGCCGCGTTCCAGGCCGCGGGGGCGGGGTTTGGGGCTGGTTTTTGGGGTCATTTTGCACATTTTTGGCTGATTTTTCCCATTTTTGGTTCATTTTTCCCATTTTTGTGTGATTTTGACCCATTTTCCCCCCCCAGCTACGATGTGGTGTTCGCGTGAGGGTTTTGGGGGTGGTTTTTGGGGTGATTTTGCCCATTTTTGAGGTAATTTTGGCCGGTTTTGTGGGGCATTTTGCACATTTTTGGCTGATTTTGTGGGTTTTTTGTGCCATTTTTCCCATTTCTGTGGTTTTTTCACCCATTTCCCCCCCAGCTACGACGCGGTGTTCACGGGGGAGTTTCGGGGGTGGTTTCTGGGGTAATTCTGGCCATTTTGGGGGGTTTTTGGGGTAATTTTGCCCATTTTTGAGGTAATTTT
>NW_024364428.1:0-214 GCF_014805655.1 Passer montanus
TCCAAAAATTAAAATTGAATTAGGCAATTATTAGGCATTTTTTACTTTATTTATTTTTAATAGAGACTGGACTGTATATTACAGAATGCATGTCATTCTTCATACCTCTAAAATTCCTTTCTCTGTTCTGATAAAAATCTCAAGTTCTAGATGTTATTTGGATACTTTTTCCCCCCCTCCTTATGCTGTTTCCTTTTGTTGTCTTCTCTTCCCA
>NW_024364429.1:0-214 GCF_014805655.1 Passer montanus
CCCCAAAATTCCCCTTTAACCCCCCAAAATCCCAAAAATTCCCCTTGAACCCCTCCAAAAATCCCAAAAATCCCTTTTAACCCCCTCAGACCCCCCAAAATTCCCCTTTAACCCCCAAAAATCCCCAATTTTCCCCTTGAACCCCCTCAGACCTCCCAAAAAATTCCCCTTTAACCCCCCCAAAACCCCCTAAAATCCCCAAAATTCCCCTTTA
>NW_024364430.1:0-214 GCF_014805655.1 Passer montanus
GTCTCTTGTGTGTTTTGAAAGGATCACAACTTTGTCCAAGGGCCAAATGAGTTAATAATAGTAATAATAGTGATATTAAACCCAAGCAAGGCTACTGGGAAATAATTGAGAATTAGTAAGTATATTTTAAAAAGACCTTATGGTGTGACCTTTTATCTTACAGAGTTAGATTTAATTGCAGAAATACTTTCACCTCAAGGTGATTAAAATTATA
>NW_024364431.1:0-214 GCF_014805655.1 Passer montanus
CTAGGGGAATCATAGTTATTTTCTTTTCCTCCGCTTAATAATATGCTTAAATTCAGCGGGTAATCTCGACTGATTTCAGGTCTTAATAAATAAATTGAATCTGAGCCTTGGCCAACGCATAACAACACAAAACATGAGCAAACACCCATACTTCTCCCGCGCACATACCCTTCCACTTCTGGCCCGATATCCAGAGATAACAGAAGATCAGAAT
>NW_024364432.1:0-214 GCF_014805655.1 Passer montanus
TCATGAAAACGCTCTGCCAGCATCTTTAGCCTATTCTAGCTGAGCAGCCTCAGGAAAGGAATGCAAGCAGTGACTCTCTGATGGCTGGGGAATGGGGTCTGGACATTGCTCACCAACAGCTGCACCTTGGATTGGGCCGTGTGGATTGTTTCTACTGAATGACCAATCCATGGTCCAGCTGTGTCAGACTCTGAGAGTCACAGGTTTTTGTTAT
>NW_024364433.1:0-214 GCF_014805655.1 Passer montanus
CGGCCCCAATTTGCCCAAAACGGCCCCAATTCACCCCAAAACCTCCCCGGTTTTTGGGGTCCCCCCGGGCCCGGCGGCTCCTCGAGGGTTTGGGGCAAAAAATTTGGGTTTAAAGGAGAATTTTGGGGATTTTGGAGCCTTTTTTGGGGTTTGGGAACCCCGAAAATTGGGGGAAATTCCCAGGATTTGGGGATCCCAAATTTGGGGGATTTTG
>NW_024364434.1:0-214 GCF_014805655.1 Passer montanus
GGGCTGGGTTTTTGGGGTGATTTTGGGGTTTTTTGGCTCCCTCACCTCGTCGGGGCTGTCGCCCAGCAGCTGCTCCCACACGATGCTCCCCGGCCCCAGCGGGGTCGAGCAGTTGGGACCCCCAAAACCTTCGGGGCACTCACAGACCCCCCGAGCCTGGAACCCCCAAAAAACCCAAAAAAATCCCAGATTGGTCAGAAATTCCCCAAAAAAA
>NW_024364435.1:0-214 GCF_014805655.1 Passer montanus
AGCAGGGACCCAGCTGCTCCCACTGTGATCCCAGTATGATCCCAGTTGCCTCCAGTATAGTTCCAGCTGTTCTCAGTTCCTCCCAGTACGATCCCAGTTGACCCTAGAATAGTCCCAGTCGCTCCCAGCATGGTCCCACTCTCCCCCATGTCCCCCAGCGTGGTCCCAGCTGTTGCCAGTGTAGTTCCAGTCCCCCCAGTATGGTCACAGACAC
>NW_024364436.1:0-214 GCF_014805655.1 Passer montanus
AGGGGGGAGTTGGGGGGTCCCCGTGGGTGGGGAGGGGTCCCTGTGGAGAGGGGTGTGAGGTTTCGGGTGTTTGGGGGTCCCTGTGGATGGGGGAGTGGTCCCTGAGGCTGGCGAAGGGTCCCTGTGGATGGGGGGTGAGGTTTTGGGGTGTTTGGGGTTCCCCGTGGATGTGTTTTGGGCTCCCCGTGGATGTGGTTTGGGGTGTTTGGGGGGT
>NW_024364437.1:0-214 GCF_014805655.1 Passer montanus
TCCCCATTTATTTTCCTTTTTTCCCTCTTGTCTCCACATTTCTCCCCTTTCTTTTCCATTTATTTTCCTTTTTCCCCATTTCTCCCTTTTTTCCCCCCATTTTTCTCCCTTTTTTTCAAATTTCCCCTTTTTTCCCATTTATTTTCCTTTTTCCCCTCTTTTTTCCCCATTTCTCCCTTTTTCTCCCCATTTATTTTCCTTTTTTCCCCATTTT
>NW_024364438.1:0-1238 GCF_014805655.1 Passer montanus
GGTCGTGGGGCGCTGGGACCCCCAAAACCGCCCAGGGACCCCACCCCAAATTATGAATGGGCACGGTTTAATGTGGACCACGCCTATTTCACCATATAAGGATGTGGGCGGTGTCTCGAGGTAAGCAGGCCCATAAACTGTCACACCCACACGATTGGGCGGGAGTTCACTCCAAATAAGGCAGTGGGCGGGGTCTGGGGTGGCCACGCCCCTTGCCCTGAGTCATTCCCGGCGCGGCCCCGGCGGAGAGAAGGTACCGGGACCCCTCAAAAAAAACCCAAAAAACTCCAAAAAAACCCCAAAAACTCAGGGGAGACCCTCTGGGTCCCCACCCCAGGGCCGAGCAGGGACCTCGAGACCCCCGAAAAACCCTAAAAAACCCCGAAACTCAGGGGGAGAGCCCCAGAGCCGTGAGGGGACCGCGGGACTCCCCCGGATCCCCTCAAACCAACCCGGGACCCCCCAAAACCCCACAAAGATTCCCCAAAATCCCCAAAATTCATGGAGAGACCCCCCCCAAAACACCCCCAGAGCTGTGACAGGACCTCGGGGCCACCCCAAAACCCAAAAATCCCGAAAAACTGAGGGGGAGACCCTCGGAACCGCCCTCCAGAGCCGTGAGGGGACCTCGGGACCTCCGAAAAACCCTCAAAAATCCAAAAAAACCCCAAAACCCCCAAAATTCATGGAGGGACCCCCGCCCAGAATCGCCCCCAGAGCTGTGAGGGGACCTCGGGACCCCGGAAAAACCCCCCAAAAAAACTCCCAAACTCCCAAAATTCATGACCAGACCCCCCTAGAATCGCCCCCAGAGCTGTGAGGGGACCTCGGGACCCCCGAAAAACCTCCCAAAAATCCCAAAAAACCCCGCAAAATTCATGGAGAGACCCCCGCAGAATCGCCCCCAGACCTTGAGGGGAACTCGGGACCCCCGAAAAACCCCCCAAACCCCTCAAAAAAACCCCAAACCCCCGGAATTCATGGTGAGACCCCCCCCAGCCCCCAGAGCTGTGAGGGGACCTCGGGACCCCCGAAAAACCTCCCAAAAATCCCAAAAAAACCCCCAAAATTCATGGAGAGACCCCCGCAGAATCGCCCCCAGACCTTGAGGGGAACTCGGGACCCCCGAAAAACCCCCCAAACCCCTCAAAAAAACCCCAAACCCCCGGAATTCATGGTGAGACCCCCCCCAGAATCCCCCCCAGAGCCGTGAGGGGAACTCGGGACCCTCCCGGGAT
>NW_024364438.1:2648-3453 GCF_014805655.1 Passer montanus
GAGGGGTCCTGAGGGGTTTTTGGGGGCTCCGCGCCCCCCTCACCCCCCGTGTCCCCCCCAGATGATCCCGACAGCGACAGAGCCCCCCCAGAATTTGGGGAGGGGGCGCGAGCGCGGCAGCCTGTGAGGAGGGGGAGGGGACTGGGGGGGATTTTGGGGCGAAATTGGGGGAATTTGGGGGAGATTTTGTAGGAATTTCGAGGGGATTTTAAGGGAAATTTAAGGGAATTTGGGGGGGAGTTTGGGTGGATTTTGGGGGAAATTTTGAGGGAATTTTTGGGAAACTTTGGGGAGATTTTGAGGGACTTTTAGGAGAAATTTGCGAGAATTTTGGGGAAATTTTGAGGAGATTTTGGAGGAAACTGGGGAGAATTTTGAGGGAATTTCAGGGAAAATTTGTGGGAATTTTGGGAGAATTTGAGGGAAACTTTGGGGGGATTTTGTGGGAATTTTGAAGAAATTTTGGGGGAATTTTGAGGGAACTTTGAGCCCATTTTGTGGCGATTTGGGGGGAAATTTGGAGGGAATTTGGGGGGAAATTTGGAGGGAATTTTAGGGAAAATTTGCGGGAATTTTGGGACAATTTTGAGGAGATTTTGAGGGAATTTTGAAGAAATTTTGGGGGAATTTTGAGGGAACTTTGAGCCCATTTTGTGGCAATTTTGTGGCAATTTTGGGGAAATTTTAAGGGAATTTTAGAGGAAATTTCAGGGAATTTTGGGGGATTTGAGGGGGATTTTAAGGGAATTGGGGGGGGGAACCTCTCCCCTGACCCCTCCCCAATTCCCCCCCAGCTCCTGGAGCG
>NW_024364439.1:0-214 GCF_014805655.1 Passer montanus
TTATCAGCACCGGCCCCAAATAGGGGCGGGTTTGGGGGGGGGGAGGGGGGGTTGGAATTTGGGGAGGGGTCCCGTGACCCCCCCTGACCCCCCCGTGACCCCTCCCGTGTCTTCCAGAAGCTTCCGAATGGCCGAGGAGTGAGTGGGGGGCTCGGGGAGAGGGTGGGGAGGGGGTTTGGGGGGAAAAGCACACAAATTTGGGGACCCCCACCCC
>NW_024364440.1:0-213 GCF_014805655.1 Passer montanus
GAGGGGAGGGGACGGGGGGACACCGGGGGGGGACACGGGGACACTGCGACACCAGGAGGGGACACTGGGGACGGACACCGGGGACACTGAGGGGACAGCGAGGGGGGACAACGGAGGGACACCGGGGTGACACCGGGAGGGGACATGGAGGGGACAGCGGGGGGTACGGGGGAGGGGTCACCGACACCGGGAGGGGTCCCCGCGGACTCCGGG
>NW_024364441.1:0-213 GCF_014805655.1 Passer montanus
TTCCCCCCAAAATTCTCAAAAAGTTCTGCATAAAATTCTCTGAATTCCGTCCCAAAATTTCCCTCAAAATTCCCAAAGTTCTGCGTAAAAGTCCTCCCAAGATCCCTTCCCAAAATCCCCAAAGTTCCTCCCAAAGTTCCTCCCAAAATTCCAAAAGTTTCCTCAAAATTCCTTCTCAAAACCACCAAAGTTCCACCCAAAATTCATCCCAAA
>NW_024364442.1:0-213 GCF_014805655.1 Passer montanus
TAATATCCAATGATTCTCAGACAGCATGAAGTATCATTCTGAGCTAACGTGTGGTTATTCATCATTGTATCACTCCTCTCACAGTGCAAGTAGGATTGCGGAGTTTAACCTCAGCTGGGAAAAATTCAGCCCAAGGCTGAATCAGAATCCTCTCCAGATATAACCCACTGCCATGTAGATTTGCATCCCCTTCCCTGCCCTTTTACAAAATGT
>NW_024364443.1:0-213 GCF_014805655.1 Passer montanus
CTGACTATTTTACTACAAATATTAATATAATTATAATATATAATTACAATAAACATTAATGTAATTAAATATTTAATTATAATTAATAATACAGTAAAAGAATACAATATAAATAAAATATAAATATAATAAAAATGAACAAATATATACTATATTAAAGTAATTAATATAACTTCTCATTATAATCTCTTCAGATTAATGATTTTTTTTTTT
>NW_024364444.1:0-213 GCF_014805655.1 Passer montanus
GGCTGGGTGAGGCCTCCTTGTGACATCTGCCATGGATTCAGGCACACCTGGGGCTCTTGTTTCACTCTTGGCTTCAGCTTAGGTCTTTATTATGTAGGATTTTCTTAAAACATGGGATTTCCACTTCAGGCCTTTCTCTCAGTTCAGATGGAAACCAAAGCCTGGTCTGGAGGTGAATTTTTGTGTTAATTTGTGTGCAAAAATGGCATTAAA
>NW_024364445.1:0-213 GCF_014805655.1 Passer montanus
CCAAACCCCCCAGACCCCCCCAGAACCCCCCCTCAAAATTTAACCCGAAATCCCCCCAAAAAAAGAAAAATCCGCGCAAAAAATGAGATTTTTTTCATGAAAATTTTGGTTTTTCAGCCTAAATTTGGGGGGGAAATCCCACCCCCCGCACACCAAAAATTTGGGATTTGGGCCCCAAAATCCCGACCCAACCCCCCCCCTCAAAATCCCGCC
>NW_024364446.1:0-213 GCF_014805655.1 Passer montanus
CTCCCCGGTGTCACCCCCGTGTCCCCCCCCCGCCACTCCGGGTGTCACCTCGGTGTCGCCGTCCCTTGGAGGGCCAGGCCACCCCCCCGGGGGGACACGGGGGGGGACACGGGGACAGGGGGACAGGGATGGGGGACATGAGGGACAGAGGGTGTGGGGACACTGGGGGCAGTGTCAGCTCAGGGGAAACCCTCTGACCGTGTCCCTGTCCCA
>NW_024364447.1:0-213 GCF_014805655.1 Passer montanus
TTCTACAACCAGTATAACAATTAGAAATAGAAGAATTTACAAAGACTTGGGGATAAGCAATCTAAAGCTCAGTAGCTGTGGAAGAGGTAAAATGGGACAGGACATTAAACAAATTTTCAGTATTTATTCCTATAATGTGATTAGAATATGTGTTTTTCTTACCGGATTCTTGCTTAACTATTTCTGCTAATGCTTAAAAAAGAAGTTGAACCA
>NW_024364448.1:0-213 GCF_014805655.1 Passer montanus
ATAATAATAATAATAATAGCAATAATATTGTGTAATAACAACAGTAACCATAACAGTAGTAATAACAACAATGACAACAACAACAACAATAATATGTAATAAGACAATGCATTTCTCCATACAAATATATCTGTACATGTGCAAAAAGCCCAAAGCTGCTCTGCAGACTCCAGGTGGTTTTGGGCCCCATCTCCATTGTGGCAGTGTGGGCAG
>NW_024364449.1:0-1614 GCF_014805655.1 Passer montanus
CAGTCCCTCCCAGTTTGGTCCCAGTTCCCCCCTAGTGCCCCCAGTGCCCCCAGTCCCTCCCAGTTTGCCCCCAGTTCCTCCCAGTACCTGCGGGGCACGTGCTGCCCGCCCCAGGTCACGGCCACCGAGTAATTCCCGGGCACGGTGGGGAAATACTCGACCCCAAAGGTTCCGTCCCCCAGATCCTTCTGCTTCACGGCCTCGAGACCCTCTGCGGGCAGGAACACCAGGATCAGCCCCCAAAAAAACCCGGAATTGCCAAAAAAAACCCCAGAATTCCCAAAAAAACCCACCCAAAAAATTCAAAAAATGCACTCAGAAACAGGATCACCCCAAACCCCAGATCCTTCTGCTTCACGGCCTCGAGACCCTCTGCGGGCAGGGAAAGAGGGGTCAGCCCCCCAAAAAACCCGGAATTCCCCAAAAAAACCCAGAATTCCCAAAAAAACCCCAAAATCCCAAAAAAACCCAACCAAAAAACCGCAAAAATGCACTCAGAAACAGGATCACCCCAAACCCCAAACCCCAGATCCTTCTGCTTCACGGCCTCGAGACCCTCTGCGGGCAGGGAAAGAGGGGTCAGCCCCCAAAAAAACCCGGAATTGCCAAAAAAAAACCCAAACCAGAATTCCCAAAAAATGGCAATTCCCAAAAAATAACCCCCCCAAAATTCCCAAAAAAAACCACCCAAAGAACCCTAAAAATCCCACAAAAATGGGATTACCCCAAACCCCAAATCCTTCTGCTCCAGGGCCTCAAAACCACCCCAAACCTTCTGCTTCACGGTCTCGAGACCCTCTGCGGGCAGGAACACCAGGATCAGCCCCCAAAAAAACCCGGAATTGCCAAAAAACCCCCAGAATTCCCAAAAAAACCCCAAAATCCCAAAAAAACCCAACCAAAAAACCGCAAAAATGCACTCAGAAACAGGATCACCCCAAACCCCAAACCCCAGATCCTTCTGCTTCACGGCCTCGAGACCCTCTGGGGGCAGGAACAGCGGGGTCAGCCCCAAAACAAACCCAGAATTCCCAAAAAAACCCCAAAATCCCAAAAAACCCCACCCAAAAAAATCAAAAAATGCACTCAGAAACAGGATCACCCCAATCCCCAAACCCCAGATCCTTCTGCTTCACGGCCTCGAGACCCTCTGGGGGCAGGAACAGCGGGCTCAGCCCCAAAACAAACCCAGAATTCCCAAAAAACCCCAAAATCCCAAAAAACCCCCCCCAAAAAAATCAAAAAATGCACTCAGAAACAGGATCCCCCCAACCCCCAAACCCCAGATCCTTCTGCTTCACGGCCTCGAGACCCTCTGCGGGCAGGGAAAGAGGGGTCAGCCCCAAAACAAACCCGGAATTGCCAAAAAAACCCCGGAATTCCCAAAAAATGGCAATTCCCAAAAAATAACCCCCCCAAAATTCCCAAAAAAAACCACCCAAAGAACCCTAAAAATCCCACAAAAATGGGATTACCCCAAACCCCAAATCCTTCTGCTCCAGGGCCTCAAAACCACCCCAAAACCCCCTCCAAACCCCCTCCCCAAATTCAGGGACCCCTCCCCAAATGTTGGGACCCCTCCCCAGACTCACTGGGTCCCTTGGGAGGGGACAA
>NW_024364449.1:1890-3453 GCF_014805655.1 Passer montanus
AAATCCCCCCAAAACCACTCAAAGCCCCCCCAAACCTCTCAAAACCCCCTCAAAGCCCCTCCCCAAAACCTGGGGACCCCTCCTCCAATTCAGGGATCCCTCCCCAAATTCAGAGACCCCCTCCCAAAATTTAGAAACCCCCTCCCCAAATTCAGGGACCCCTCCCAGCCTCACTGGGTCCTTCCCCAGGTCCCCAAACCCGCCCAAAACCCCTCAATACCCCCCCAAAACCCCTCAAAATTCCCTCAAAGCCCCTCCCCAAAACCTGGGGACCCCTCCCCAAATTCAGGGACCCCTCCCCAAGCTCCGGGACCCCCCCAGACTCACTGGGTCCCTCCCCAGGTCCCCAAATCCCCCTCAAATCTGCCCAGAACCCCTCAAAACCCCCTCAAAGCCCCTCCCCAAAACCCGGGGACCCCTCCCCAAATTCAGGGACCCCTCCCCAAGTTCCAGGACCCCTCCCCAAGCTCCGGGACCCCCCCGCACTCACTGGGTCCCTTGACGGTGACCTTGAGGTCGCCGCTGCCGCCGCCCTTGGTGTGCACCTTGAAATCGGCGACCTCGTTCACGCGGAGCCCCTTGGGCTGCAGCCCCCGGCCCTCGGCCCGCACGGCCCCGGGCGTGCACGCTGGGGGAGAGGGGTTAGTAACACAAAACCAGCCAAAAATACCCCAAAACCCAAAAAACAGCAAAAAAACCAGCCCAAAAATACCCAAAAACCAGCCAAAACCAACCCAAACCAGCCCCGGCCCTCGGCCCGCACGGCCCCGGGCGTGCACGCTGGGGGACAGGGGTCAGTAACACAAAAATACCCAAAAATACCCAAAAATACCAAAAAAACCACACAGAAATACCCAAACTCAGCCCCCGGCCCTCGGCCCGCACGGCCCCGGGCGTGCACGCTGGGGGACAGGGGTCAGTAACACAAAACCACCCAAAAATACCCAAAAACCAACCCAAAACCAGCAAAAAACCAACCCAAACCAGCCCCGGCCCTCGGCCCGCACGGCCCCGGGCGTGCACGCTGGGGGAGAGGGGTCAGTAACACAAAAACAGCCAAAAATACCCAAAAATACCCCAAAACCAGCTAAAACCAACCCAAAGCAGCCCCGGCCCTCGGCCCGCACGGCCCCGGGCGTGCACGCTGGGGGACAGGGGTCAGTAACACAAAAATACCAAAAATACCCAAAAACCAACCCAAAACCAGCAAAAAACCAACCCAAAACCAGCCCAAACCAACCCAAACCAGCCCCCGGCCCTCGGCCCGCACGGCCCCGGGCGTGCATGCTGGGGGGACAGGGGTCAGCACCCCAAAAACAGCCAAAAATACCCAAAAACCCCCCAAAAATACCCAAAACCAGCAAAAAAACAGCCCAAAAATACCCAAAAACAGCCAAAACCAACCCAAAACCAACCCAAAGCAGCCCCCGGCCCTCGGCCCGCACGGCCCCGGGCGTGCACGCTGGGGGGAGAGGGGTCAGTAACACAAAAATACCCAAAAACCCCAAAAACCACACAGAAATACCCAAAAATGGCAAAAAAACCAGCCCAAAAATACCCAAA
>NW_024364450.1:0-213 GCF_014805655.1 Passer montanus
TCAAGGATAAGTAAAAATATTTCATTTAAGGCAGACTTCTTTCTTTGTTCATTAGTGATGTAGAACAACTTAAGTCCTTTATTTTTTTGATGAAATGGCCTTTTCTGATGGTGAACCAATCTGTAGAATGAAATGGACTCAACTGGTAAGGTACCACCAAATTCACATGAAGAGGAGCAGGTGCAGAGTTCTGCAGCTTTGTTTTGGGCAGTC
>NW_024364451.1:0-213 GCF_014805655.1 Passer montanus
CCAGACCAGACCAGAGGAGATCCCGAGACAGAGGAGCCCCCCAGCCCCAGGGGTGTGGGGTTCTGTGACTCAGGTGCTCTCTCTCACACAGAGCCAGGCTTACCCCGTCCCAAAGCAGGCTCTTTCCCCAGAACTGACATTCTTGGTTCATTTACATGCCTGTATTTCGGTTTTGCTGGCTGACAACTCCAGCAGAACCAGCCCCTCTGTCAG
>NW_024364452.1:0-213 GCF_014805655.1 Passer montanus
ACAAACTGCACTGATGTTGAAGGTCATGTATTACTATTGAACAAAGTCATATCACAGTAGATTAAGGTACTTTATATTTAGCAAGTCAGAAATTTTTCTGAAGTCTTTAAAAAGAAGTTTTCTTGTGATGGCTAGGCTTGTAAGTGATCATTTATAGCACTGCATGTTATTATTCAAATACAAACTTCTCTTAGGACACTTATGTAGCAGATC
>NW_024364453.1:0-213 GCF_014805655.1 Passer montanus
TCTTTTAGAGGCAAAAATATTTTGCAATCCTCCACGTGAAAAGCAATTTGATGTTACATTTATTTCGCCGATCTTTAAAAAATAATTTCTGGCAAAGCTGAAATAAAATACTGTACTCTATGCTGTATTTAATCTGAATATAAACTGCTTCATTCGTTCAAAAACTAACCCACTCCCAACAACAAAAACAACTTGAAAAACAAACAAACAAAC
>NW_024364454.1:0-213 GCF_014805655.1 Passer montanus
TAAAAAATCAAATTAAAATGCAAAAAAAACCACAAAAAATTGTAAAAAATCCCGGAAAAAACTGTCCTAAAGTAGAAAAAAAAATTAATAAAATTCGAGGTAATTTTTGGAAATGAGGAAAATTGAAGGGAGAAAAAAGTGGGGTTAAAAACCTGAAAAAATTCATTAAAAACTCAAATTAATATTTAAAAAATTCCCCCAAAAATTTCTAAA
>NW_024364455.1:0-213 GCF_014805655.1 Passer montanus
TTGGGGGAGTCTCCAGACCAGTTTGGGGGGTTTCAGCCTCATTTTTGGGGTCTCCAACCCATTTTTGGGGGTCTCCAAACCCAATTTTGGGGCATTTCCAGCTCAATTTTTGGGTTTCCCCACCCCATTTTTGGGGTTCTCAGACTCATTTTAGGGTCTCCAAACCCATTTTTGGGGTTCTCAGCCCCATTTTTGGGGTCTCCAGCCCCATTT
>NW_024364456.1:0-213 GCF_014805655.1 Passer montanus
AAGAGATCCTCAGATAAAATTGAGTGGTAAGGCATAAGCATGGTGTGCACATATTGTTCTGTGGAAAGGCAAAAAGAGCCTGGAGGGACACTGTAAAGGAGAAATATGAACAATTGGAGAAGAAACATAAATAAAATGTAGGGCTCGAGGAGAAAAAGCCCAGAAAATGCTTCCTG
Source organism: Passer montanus (assembly GCF_014805655.1). Classification (NCBI taxonomy): domain Eukaryota; kingdom Metazoa; phylum Chordata; class Aves; order Passeriformes; family Passeridae; genus Passer; species Passer montanus. The sequence goes on from NW_024364456.1 coordinate 177, forward strand.
GGAAAGCGGGAAGCTGCCAATTAGGCAGGAGCTGGTA
>NW_024364457.1:0-213 GCF_014805655.1 Passer montanus
TTATATGCAGTATATTAATTCTACATTGATATCAATAAATATTTTTCATATTGTGTCTAATTGTCCAATTATACTTTCTGTTTGGAATCAGACTATAGGGAAATTTCACCAGTAAAGAAATGTGTATGGACTTTTTTTATTTACATGTCTATGCATTTGTTTCCTTTTGGAATACAGAAATTTAAGAGTCAAGGTGTCCCTGTAGCTGATCCT
>NW_024364458.1:0-213 GCF_014805655.1 Passer montanus
CTGATGTCCAAGACTAAGTCTGGAGCCTGTTTTTAGTAGCATGTGCTGTTCAAAGTATGATCACTGCCTAAAAAACCTTGAAAATTTTCAATTTATGATTCTCAAGATTTTCACTGTGACCATTTAAAAAACTTATGAAAGACTGCCACACTTGTATTTATGAACAGCATGCACCTTCATACACACTGCAATATGTTATTAAAAGCAAATATC
>NW_024364459.1:0-213 GCF_014805655.1 Passer montanus
GACAGCCCCCTGAAATCCTGACACCCCGCTTCCTGTGGGGCACAGCAATCCCATCCCAAACACCGGGTCATCCCCATCTTCACTCTCCCCCAAACCCCGCCACTCAAAATCTGCAGGGTCTGCCCCGTAAGCTCCCCCAACCCCCCTCAGGGACCCCCAAATATCCACTCAGCCGCCCCGCCCCCCAACTCACCCAGGACCCCCACCCAAACT
>NW_024364460.1:0-1298 GCF_014805655.1 Passer montanus
GAAACACTGGGACCATGTGCTTTTATTTCTTATGGGAAAAAAACATCCATCTGGACTAGGCACCCATGGCTAAAATTGGGCATCTGCCTCCAGCATTCCCTATATCCAAAGATAACTCCGAGACAAAAGCTGCCAGGAGTGACAAGTCTGTCTGGCCTTGGCTTCCTGAGGGCTGGCACTCATCTGCCTCTGAAACACTGAGGCTCTGTGCTTTCCTTCCTAATGAAAAGAACTCTTCTTGCTGTCCAGGTGCCCATGGCCAAAATTGACATTCCACCTCCAAAATGCCCTGTGACCAAGGAAAGCCCCTAGACAAAAGGTGCCAGCAGAGAGAGGTTTGGCTGGCTTGTCTTAACGGTGGCCAACTCTCATCATCTTCCAGAACACCTGGACTTTGCACTTTTCTTTCCAATACAAAAAAAACCATCCATCTTGACCAGGGTCCCATGGTCAAATCTGGGATTCCATCTCAAGAACTCCATACATCCAAGGATTTCCCCCCAATGAAAGATGCCAGGACAGACAGGTCAGGCTGCCCTTGCAGGAGCCACCTCTCTCCTCTTCAGCCTTTGAAACCCTTGGGCTTTGTGCTTTCCCTCCTATGGAAAAGAACTGTCCTTATCTACACAAAAATGGCCAAAATTGGGATTTCACCTCCAAAATCCCCTATATCCAAGGGTTGCTGTCAGACAAAAGCTACCAGGACAGAGAGGTCTGTCTGTCCTAGGCCTCTGATGGCTGCCTTTCATCTGGCCTTTGAAACCCTTGGGCTTTGTGCTTTCCCTCCTATGGAAAAGAACTGTCCTTATCTACACAAAAATGGCCAAAATTGGGATTTCACCTCCAAAATCCCCTATATCCAAGGGTTGCTGTCAGACAAAAGCTACCAGGACAGAGAGGTCTGTCTGTCCTAGGCCTCTGATGGCTGCCTTTCATCTGCCCCTCAAACCCCGGTGTTCTGTGCTTTCCTTCCTATGGAACAGAACATCCTTCTCCTCTGGTGTCCATGTGTGAAATTGGGATTCCACCTCTAAAAGTCTGCATATCCAAGAATTGATCCCAGGCAAAATCTGCCAGTACCATCAAGTCTGGCTGGCCTTGGCCTCTGGTGGCTGCCCCTGCAACACTGGGGCTGGGTTCTTTCCTTCCCATGGAGATCGCTGGGACACTGTAGAGACCTCATGGAACCAAGGGGATCATTGTGGCACCACTGGAGCCCATGGAACCAAGGGGCCATGGTGACACAGCGGGGCTTCATGGAACCCAGAGACCATTATGGCTCTGGGGGGCCTGATGGA
>NW_024364460.1:1769-3448 GCF_014805655.1 Passer montanus
TTCTGGCCAGCAAAGAGGTAACAAGGCTGGCCCAGCCCCTGTCTCAGCCGGGCCGGGCCGGGCGGCTCCTGCCGTGGGGCCGGGCCCCTTCCCAGGGAGCCCCCCAGGCCCCATCGGCTGCCGGGCAGGGCAGGGGAGGCCGCGGGGCCGAGGCCGGGCCGGGCCATGGCTGCGGTTGCCAACACCTGGGCGCTACCGAGCCCTGCCCTGCTGCCAGCCCGGGCCCAGCCAGGATCCGCCGGGCCCCAGGAGCAGCCCCGGGCTGGGCCGGCTCGGCCAAGATTCTGCCACCCTTGGGGTTCACCCGCAAGCCCCGGGCAGGGGGAGGAGAAGCCATGGGCCCCGGCCGTGCTGCTGCTGTGTTCTGGCCTGGCTGCTGAGATCCTGGCCCTGCCCCAGCGCGGCCCATCCTGACACAGCCCCAGCGCAGCCGCTGCAGAAACCTCCATCGTAAAACAGCTCCGGCTGCAAGGACTTAGCCCAGCCGGGGTCACGGAACCATCTGCAGGCCCCGGGAGAGATATTAACTCTTTCAGTGCTTCCATACTCCCTTGAGGGAGAGAAAAGGACAAAGTGCAGGCACACAGAGGAGCAACAGGAACACACCGAAGTCAGTGAAGATGAAGTTGAGTCCCAGATGGGAGGGATGAAGAAATGCCTTCATCTTGGGGCTGAAATCCTCTTGTAAAGCTATAGAGAAGGATGTAAGTGATACATCAGACTCTCTTTTTCCCTATAAGGCATTGAAAAGCATGGGGAGATGACTTGTTCAGCAAAGCCCTCCATGCTAAAGGAAGCAAATGTTGAAGTAGCTGTGATCCCATGAGAAGTTTGAACAGAGAAAAAAAAGAGATGAGACCCTGTGCCCTCAGGGAGAGAAGATCTGTGTTCTCAGAGAAGAAGATGATGAGAATATTTGTTCTTAAACAGCTCATCTTTAAACTAATACCCCATAAGCTGACATGGCCCATAAACATAGCTGAGGGAAAAGCTGTGAAAAAATGGGAGGGACTTCACAATTGTTAATTTTTTCAGCAGCTGCTATTCATGAAAATTGAGAGCCATGAGAGAACTTCTTATGGAGAAGTCTCCATAGCATGAAAGAGAGACATCTCTCCCTAAAAGAACTGAAGAAAGACTATTCTAGAGCTGATAAACTGACTGAACATTTTAGGTTTTGACTCTTTACATTGTCAGTAAGAAAGAAAAGGTTGTAGCAAGAGGAAAAATGTTCTGAAAGTTTTGTTCTGATTCTTACTACTCTTTCTTTTAGTTACTATTAATAAACTTTTCTTTCTTCCCTTTTAAAATTTTAAGCCTACTTTGCCTTTCTCCTAATCCTATCTCACATCAGGAAATAAGCAAGAATATTCTAGTGAGTGCACTGATAATTAGCCAACACTGAACCCACCACACTAATTGATGCATTGGCTGAGAAATGTCAAATTGGTGAACAAAAACCACTACAGAAAGCTTCCTGATGAACTGCATGAGAGCAGAGGGAAATCAAGACAGAGCCATGGTCTCTCAAGACTTGCTTGATCCTAATGAGCCCTGTGGTGCATTTGGAGCTGAGCCCTGGAACCTCAGGACCTGAGAGGAGATTGCACAAACCTTTCCACGAGTCCAAGTCAGAGGAAAAACACAAAGTGACTCAAGGCATGAATGGCTCCCACTGA
>NW_024364461.1:0-213 GCF_014805655.1 Passer montanus
AAATTTTTGGGATAAAAATTCCTGAAATATGGGGGAAAAAATGAAAATTTTGGGGGAAAAACCAAAAATTGGGGAAAAAAAATCAAAAAAATTGGGGGGAAAAAAAAATCAAAATTTGGGGGAAAAAAACCCCCAAAATTTGGGGGAAAAAAAGAAATTTTTGGGATAAAAATCCCCAAAATATGGGTGAAAAAATGAACATTTTTGGGGAAA
>NW_024364462.1:0-213 GCF_014805655.1 Passer montanus
TAAGGATCTCTGAAGTTATATTTGCCTCATGAAAAGATGAAGTCTTAAAACTAGTTCCACAGAATTTAACAAAATCCTTTTCACATAATACATGTATTTTCCCATTGCTCAAGAGGGATTTCTTAAGAATAATTTTCAGAGAACGCAGAAGGAAATATGACTAAAGATTTTAGCCATGATGTGGATCACACAGTAAATAAAAAGTAACACTTT
>NW_024364463.1:0-213 GCF_014805655.1 Passer montanus
CCCTCCCAGTCCCTCCCAGTTCCCGCACAGCCAATCGCGGTGACGCCGTATGTTTGTGTCGCGCGCCTCATTTGCATAAATTTGCATATTAATTATTGGGGCGGGGTCAGAACCGTTCCCATCTCCCTCCCAGTCCCTCCCAGTACAAACCAGTAACCCCCAATCCGAATTTTTATTAACGCACTCAATTTTATTTCACATCTAATTTGCATA
>NW_024364464.1:0-213 GCF_014805655.1 Passer montanus
GTGCCTTCTGTAAAGTAACCTTATAATGCAGTTAAGATACTTGATCACCAGGAGGAAGCCACTTGGGCAATATACAGTGAAGCAACCTAAAACACAATCACCAGAATGAACAACGTTCTTCTTTCAAGAGTTTCTTCATAGCAGCTTTAAGTATTTTGCTTTTACATAAATTTCTGCACACTTTAGGATTCTTCTGTACCTAGATTTCCAAAA
>NW_024364465.1:0-213 GCF_014805655.1 Passer montanus
TTTATAGCTCAAGTGCATCTCAGCCATTAATTGCTTTTAAAGCTGCAGGTCCTACTTTTTTAATAACTGGTTTTGATCTGCCAACATGCAGGTTCTCTGATTACCATCTTATCTTCAAGACTGCTATTAAAAAAAATTAAATTAAAATACATATGTATATTCATACACCTTATCCATTTCATTATCAAAGCATCATGAAACCTGTTCAAACAC
>NW_024364466.1:0-213 GCF_014805655.1 Passer montanus
CCTTCTGAACACCCCAGACCCCTCCCCAAATTACAGGACCTCTCCCCAAAGTCCTGAAATCCCTCCCCAAAAATTCCAGGGACCCCTCCCCAAATTCTGAGACCCCTCCTGACCATCTCAGACCCCTCCCCAAATTCCAGGACCTTTTCCCAAATTCTTGGGACCCCTCCCCAAATTCCTGGGACCCTTCTGAACACCCCAGACCCCTCCCCA
>NW_024364467.1:0-213 GCF_014805655.1 Passer montanus
CCTGGGGAGCGGGAGCAGCACCGAGGGCATTGTCCCTCTCACCCTCACCCCTGTGCTGAGGACAGCTCTGGGTGTCTCCATGTAAAAAACACATAAAGCTCTCCAAGAGTGTCCAAAGGAAGGCCATGAGGATGAGGAAGGCTCTGGAGGGGCCACACGAGGAGAAGGCACCTGGAATGTCCGGCTGGAGCAGGGACTGAGGGCAGAGCTCCC
>NW_024364468.1:0-213 GCF_014805655.1 Passer montanus
GGTGACACTGGGGACACAGACGCGGTGACACTGACACCGTGTCACTGCCATTGTCACGCTGCCATTGTCACACCGCCATTGGTCACGTGCCCACCCGGACCCCCCGCGTGTCCCCCCGAAGGTCCCTCGGTCACCCCCGGGTGGGCCCAGGGTGGGGAGGGGAGAGAGGGAGAGATGGGAGGGGAGCGATCCCAAAGGATCAGGACGTTGTTC
>NW_024364469.1:0-213 GCF_014805655.1 Passer montanus
GCATTCACACTGATCATATGTAGTTCATAGGTAATGGTGTGTGTTGTAATACTCTAGTCACACATACAAAGAAAAGTTGTGTCATATTAGTGTATGGTTTTGTGTATGTGTACACATATTAGTGTATGGTTTCCAAAAAGACTGTTTAGAGCCATCTTTTACTGTGAGCAAATCTGATTTATTTTTCCAAATGTAACTGGGAAAAAAAAAAAA
>NW_024364470.1:0-213 GCF_014805655.1 Passer montanus
ATCAGGGAAAAATTGGGGAATAATCAGGGGAAATCAGGGAAAAATTGAGTAAAAATGAGGGGGAAATCTGGGGGGAATCAGGGGAAAATTGGGGAAAAGCTGGGAAAAATCAGGGGAAATTAGGGAAAAATTGGGGAAAATTTAAGTAAAAATGAGGGGGAAATCTGGGGGGGAAATCAGGGGGAAATCTGGGAAAAATCAGGGGAAATCAGG
>NW_024364471.1:0-1444 GCF_014805655.1 Passer montanus
CGGGAAATTGGGAAAAAATGGGGAAAAAAGCCAGGGGGAAATAATGAGAAAAATCCAGGGAGAAATAACACAAAAATGGGGAAAATAATGGGAAAAATTGGGAAAATAATGGAAAAAAACCCAAGAAAAATGGGGAAAATAATGGGAAAAAATAATGGGGAAAATAATGGGGAAAATAATGGGAAATTGGGAAAAAATAGGGGAAAATAATGGGGGAAAAAACAGGGGAAAGAGCAAAAAAATGGGGAAAATAATGGGAAAAATGGGGAAAATAATGAAAAAAAACCCAACAAAAATGGGAAAAATAATGGGAAAATAATGGGGAAAATAATGGGGAAAATAATGGGGAAAATAATAGGGAGAATAATGGGGAAAATAATGGGAAAAATAGGGAAAATAATGGGAAAAATCCAGGAAAAAATACTGGGAAAAATCCAGTGAAAAATAATGGGGAAAACAGGGAAAATAAGGGGGAAAATGGGAAAAATAATCGGACAAATGGGGAAAAAATGGGAAAAATACTGGGAAAAATGGCAAAAATAATGGGAAAATGGGGAAAATGATGGGAAAGATAATGGGGAAAATGGGGAAAAAGAAGGGAAAAATCCAGGGAAAAATCATGGGAAAAATTGGGGAAATAATGGGGAAAATAATGGGGAAAATGAGAAAAATAATTGGAAAAAATGGGAAAATAATTGGAAAATAAGAGGAAGAATGGGGAAAACAATGGGGAAAATCCAGGAAAAAATACTGGGGAAAATCCAGTGAAAAATAAAGGGAAAAATGGAGAAAATAATGGGAAAACCAGGGAAAATTAAGGAAAAATACAGGGAAAAATAATGGGGAAAATCCTGGGAAAAATAACGGGAAAAATTGGGGAAAAAATGTGGAAAAAAATAGGGAAAATGAGAAAAATAATGCGAAAAAAGGGAAAATAACCAGAAAAAATAACTGAAAAAACAGGAGAAATGCAGGGAAAATGGCGGGAAAAATCCCCCAAATCCTGGGAATTCCCAGAATTGCGGGAATTGCCCAAATTTGGGGAATTTTGGGGAATTTTGGGTACCTGGAGCAGGGCGTGGCCCGGGAACAGCGAGCAGGTGTGTCCGTCCGGCCCCACCCCCAGCAGCAGCAGATCAAACTGGGGGATGTCCGTGCCTGGGAACGCCTGCGGGACCAGTACGGACCAGTACGGACCAGTACGGACCAGTTCGGACCAGTACGGACCAGTACGGACCAGTACGGACCAGTACAAACCAGTACAAACCAGTACGGACCAGTACGGACCAGTTCAGCCCGGTCACAGTGAGGTGTGTCCGTCACGGCCCCACCCCCAGCAGCAGCAGATCAAACTGGGGGATGTCCGTGCCTGGGAACGCCTGCGGGACCAGTACGGACCAGTACGGACCAGTACAGACCAGTACGGACCAGTACGGACCAGTAC
>NW_024364471.1:2281-3934 GCF_014805655.1 Passer montanus
ACTGGGGTTAAACTGGGGTTAAACTGGGGTTATACTGGTTAAACTGGTCATACTGGGACAGCAGCTGGGCCTGAAAGGGTTAAACTGGGGTTAAACTGGTTAAACTGGGGTTATACTGGTTATACTGGGACAGCAGCTGGGCCTGAAAGGGTTAAACTGGTTAAACTGGGGTTAAACGGGGGTTAAACTGGGGTTAAACTGGTTATACTGGGACAGCAGCTGGGCCTGAAAGGGTTAAACTGGTTAAACTGGGGTTATACTGGTTATACTGGGACAGCAGCTGGGCCTGAAAGGGTTAAACTGGGGTTAAACTGGGGTTAAACTGGGGTTAAACTGGTCATACTGGGACAGCAGCTGGGACTGAAAGGGTTAAACTGGGGTTAAACTGGGGTTAAACTGGGGTTATACTGGTTAAACTGGGACAGCAGCTGGGCCTGAAAGGGTTAAACTGGGGTTAAACTGGTTAAACTGGGGTTATACTGGTTATACTGGGACAGCAGCTGGGCCTGAAAGGGTTAAACTGGTTAAACTGGGGTTAAACGGGGGTTAAACTGGGGTTAAACTGGTTATACTGGGACAGCAGCTGGGCCTGAAAGGGTTAAACTGGTTATACTGGGGGCACTGGGAGGAACTGGGAAGAAAATGGGGGGAAGTGAGGGGGAAACTGGGCCAGACTGGGCTAAACTGGGCCAAACTGGGAGGGCCTGAGGGGAGTTTGGAGAGACTGAGAGGAAAATGGAGGGAAACTGAGGGGGGGAACTAGGCTAAACTGGGCCAGACTGGGAGGAACTGGGATGAACTGGGAGGGGCTGAGGCGACCCTGAGAGGGAAATGGGGAAACTGAGGGGGAAACTGGGCCAGACTGGGCCAAACTGGGAACACTGGGATGAACTGGGAGGGGCTGGGGGGAGTCAGGAGGGACCGGGGCGGGACCGGGGGGAGCTGAGGGGGGAACTGGGAGGAACTGGGAGGAACTGGGCCAGACTGGGGCAGACTGGGCCGAACTGGGAGGGGCTGAGGAGACCCTGAGAGGGAAATGGGGGAACTGAGGGGGAAACTGGGCCAAACTGGGAGGGACTGGGAGCACTGGGAGGAACTGGGAGGGGCTGAGGGGAGTCAGGAGGGACTGGGAGGAAAATGGAGGGAAACTGAGGGGGGGACTTCAGGCCACGCCCCATCAAGCCACGCCCTCATTAGACCACACCCCTTTAGCTCCCACCCATTTAACCCCCACCTCTTTAGGCCACACCCACATTAGACCACACCCATGTAAACCCCACCCCTTCAGGCCACACCCCATCAAGCCACACCCTCATTAGACCACACCCATTTAGGCCACACCCCTTTAGCTCCCACCCATTTAACCCCCACCTCTTTAGGCCACGCCCCATTAAGCCACACCCACATTAGTCCACACCCACATAAACCCCACCCCAATCAGGCCACGCCCCATTAACCCACGCCCTCATTAGACCACACCCATTTAGGCCACACCCCTTTAAGCTCCTCCCATTTGGGTCCCATTATCCTCATAGGCTCCACCCCTTTAGGCCACACCCCACTAAGCCACACCCTCATTAAACCACACCCATTTCGCTCACACCCATTTAAACCCCACCCATTTAGGCCCCACCCCTTTAAGCCCCACCCAAC
>NW_024364472.1:0-213 GCF_014805655.1 Passer montanus
CTCCATCTTCCTTACAATGTACTGGCAAACCAAATTGCAGCTTTAAATCCTGTGAGTTTGTTGGGTTTTGTTTTGTTTTGCAATGTAAGTTATTAAAAATCATGTGAATTAATGGATTTTAAAACCCCCCCACCTATTTAGTCATGAAAAGAAAAAGCAGAAAATTGTTTAGCTCATAGTTTAAAAAAAAAACCAAACAATGAAACATGACAA
>NW_024364473.1:0-213 GCF_014805655.1 Passer montanus
CGCCTGAAATTCCCAATTCTCCCCAAAATCCTTCCCAAAATTCTTCCTAAGAGTCCCAAATTTTTCCCAAAATTCTGAATCCTTCCCCTAAATCCCAAAATTCTTCCCAAAATCCTCCAGAAAATTCCCAAATTTCTCCCAAATTCCTCCTAAAATTTTTCCCAAAAATCTCAAAATTCCTTCCTAAAATCCCTCCCAAATTTTCTCTAAATC
>NW_024364474.1:0-213 GCF_014805655.1 Passer montanus
ATGCCTTTTAAAGGGATGGATCCACCCTGCTTTCTTTCATTCTATTTCTTAAGGAGCTTCCCAGTATTTCCTGTCACTGCTAGTTTTTTATCTATCTCAAAATGTCTTCTCCAGAGTCTGTTCATTTAATTCAATTTTCTATTCTACCAATGTTAAAAAAAATCTGAATTATGCAAACAATTTCTCTATTTTTAAATTTTGCTGTATTAATAA
>NW_024364475.1:0-213 GCF_014805655.1 Passer montanus
AAATGTGGGTGAAAAATGGGAATTGGGGGAGAAAAAATGGGGAAAAATGGGAATTGGGGGGTAAAAAATGAGGGGAAAATGGGAACTGGGGGAGAAAAAATGGGAATTGGAGGGGGGAAAAGGGAAAAAAAAAAAAGAGAATGTGGGTGAAAAACGGGGAAAAATGGGAATAGGGGGGAAGAAGTGGGACTTGGTGGGGAAAATCAGCAACAA
>NW_024364476.1:0-213 GCF_014805655.1 Passer montanus
AGTGTCCCCAATGTCTCCAATGTCCCCAAATGACCCCAATGTTCTCAATGTCCCCAAAGCCCCCAGTGCCCCCAATGCCCTCAGTGTCCCCAGTGTCCTCAGTGTCCCCAATATCCCCAATGTCACTGATGTCCCCAACGTCCCCGGTGTCCCCAATCCCCCCGATGTCCCCGATGTCCCAAACACCCCAAATGTCCCCAATGTCCCCAATGT
>NW_024364477.1:0-213 GCF_014805655.1 Passer montanus
TCAGCTTAATTATCAGATTTTAGTATGCAATCTACTCCTTTAATTAGCTCAGCATACAGAAAAGTTTGAACTGTTTTGTTATGTTGCTCTGGAAAATGGGTTGCAGTGGCTGGCTGGGTGAGGTAGGTTTTCTGCTCGTTTTCAAAAAAGTTGGCTGGAGAAGCCAAGTTAGCTCTTTGAGAAGTCTACTTGAATGACTTTATTCTTGTAAGG
>NW_024364478.1:0-213 GCF_014805655.1 Passer montanus
ACCACCAACGTCTGGCTGAAGCAGGTGCCGGGAACGGGTCCCACATCGGGAACGGGATTGGGGAATAATTCCGGAATAATTCCAGAATTAGTTGGGATTAATTACAGAATTATTCTGGAATATTTTCAGAATAACCCCAGAATTATTAGGGAATAATTCCAGAATAATTCCGGAATAATTCTGGGAGTGGGATTTGGAAATGAGATTTGGGAT
>NW_024364479.1:0-213 GCF_014805655.1 Passer montanus
CACTGGCAGAGGCAGCCAAGCCAGAACTCAGCACACCCCCACATTGTGTTCCACCAGCCATCTCACACTGACCCTGAAAAAAAGGGAATGACATAATTGAAATGTACAGTAGCTTGGAACAGATAGTCTTTTTGTCCAGACATTTCTTATCTTTGATGGTTTCCCCTCTTCTCTCACAATCTATTTTTTGCCATGGAAGGCAACAAGACATCT
>NW_024364480.1:0-213 GCF_014805655.1 Passer montanus
CCCAGGACAGATGGCGGACGCGGTGCTGGCGGCCCTGGGCGCGGCGGCGCCGTTCCTGCGGCCGGGCGAGCGCGAGCGCCTGGCGGCCACCACGCGTCCCTTCGACCCCCGCGCCGAGTGCTTCGTGCCCCACCCGGGACACGAGTTCGTGCGGGGCCGCGTGGTGGAGAGACAGGGGGGGAGCGTCACCGTGGAGACCGAGCTGGGAGAGGT
>NW_024364481.1:0-213 GCF_014805655.1 Passer montanus
TTTTTATAAGAATTCACTTTACAGAATTATCACTGTTTCATAAATTAGCACCTACCTTCTCACAGACATTTCCATGCACACACAGGGCACACTGTCACAACTTCTGACTTCAGCTGATTTCCCCATTACCACTATTTTTTTTTTATACTAACTAAATTTTATAGGACTTCTTATACTTTCATATGGTATGCGCTTACTCTTTTTAACAAGTCA
>NW_024364482.1:0-3428 GCF_014805655.1 Passer montanus
CGGGAACGGCAGCTGGGAGATGATCCCGGGGAAAGGAGGGGGATTTGGGATCTGCCAGGGGGGATCTGGGATCTGTCCCCAGGGAATGGGACAGGACAAGAGGGAACGGCCTCAAGCTGTGCCAGGGGAGGCTCAGGGTGGGAAATTGGGGGAAATTCTTCCTCACAAAGGGAAAAGGCCTTGGAAGGGGCTGCCCGGGAGGTTCGGAGTGGCCACCCCTGAGAATTCCTGGAATTTGTCTAGGGTGGGAAATTGGGGGAATTCTTCCTCACGAAGGGAAAAGGCCTTGGAAGGGGCTGCCCGGGAGGTTCGGAGTGGCCACCCCTGAGAATTCCTGGAATTTGTCTGGGTCACCAGGGGGATTGGTCTCATCTTGGCCTCGATGATCATGGAAGGATTTTCCAACCCCAAAAATCCTGGAATTCTCGGGAAAGTCCCTTTAATACTCGGTGGAATTTCCAAATCCAAATAATTCTGGAATTCTCCCTTTGGCACTCAGCGCTATTTCCAAACATCAAACGCAGCTCCTAAATCCGCCCAAAAGGAGCAAATCCTACAAAAACCACAGCAAATGAACGTTTGGGAGAGCTCGAAATTCCCGTGGCCGGGAGGAGATGAAGTTGCGGCTGACAAAATGAAGTTGCTGATAAGAGCTGGGATTACTTCCTGCCCCTCCCTGGCCCAGGGGAGCTGGGCTGGTTCTCCCTGTGTTCACCTGCGGCTTTTCCATCACCAGAGGTGGGGGCAGCGTCCCCCCAGCCCGGTTCGGGAAGTTTCCCGGCTTCTCCTGCACATCCCCACTTCCCATAATCCAGGGAAAATCAGATTTCTCCGTTCCTGACAGTGCAGATCGCGGTTATCGCCCCCGACTGGGAAGGGATTCATCTGGGATCTGTCCCGCCCATCCCTAAACGCCTCTGGAGCTGGACATTCCTGCCCCGTGGAGGGAGGAAAGGCCACCGCGAGCCTTTCAAGTCGCTCATTCCAAGCGGATCCAGAGGAGCGAGAGACGCCCTGGAATTATCTCGGGCTTTGGCGGCTCCTCGGGGGCTGCTCGCCCAAAAAGCTTCAAAGCCTTGGGAATTTGGGACCCGGCCCAGGGCAGCGGCTCCTCCTCGCTGGCTTTTCCTGCTGCTGTGGGGAGCCCGGGTGTTCCCTGGGACAATCCCGACCCCGGGAATTCGGGGTTTGGGCCCCCGCGTGTCCCCTCGGCAGGGACAGGGACGGGGGCGGGGACAGGGACGGGGTCAGGGACAGGGACAAATCGCCTCCCCGGGCAGGAACAGCTCTGTCCCCACCCTGTCCTCGGTCCCTTTCCCAGAGGATCAGTGCTCCCGCTCCAGCTGCAGCAGAGCCCCCGGGTTTTGGGGATTTGGAGGAGGAAAAGCAGCTCGCGGGTTTCCCCGAGTGTGATTTTTTTTCACATTTTTTTCTGATGCTGGAGCGGGGAACAAACTCCCGAGCTCATCCGTTGTCACCTCCCTTCCACGGGCCGGGGAATTCCGGATTTTGGCACATTTTCGGGTGAACTCGGGAGCCAGCCCCCAAAAATCACCCTTTTCCCACAGAACCATCAGAAAATCAGGGAATTCGTGGCTTGGATGGGAATTTGAGCTCAAGGCTTCCTGGTGGGAGAGCTGGGAACGCTGCACGGCCCCGGGGGCGGCTCGTGGGTGGAATTCCAGCCCCCGGGGAGGAACGACCAGCGGGATCTGGGGCTCGCTCCGCGAATGGAAAGATTTTCCTGAACTCCGCCGGCGCTCAGTGCCCGGCTGAGGGCGGGATGAGGCCGGGGCTGGGAAGGGAGGACGGAGAATTGGCCAAAGGCGCAGGAAACCGGGATTTAGGGACGGGAAGGGCTGAAGGAGCCCCGGCCCCGCTGGGGCAGCCGCGGGGGCTCGGAGCAGGGCCCGGGGAGCCAAAGCCCCGCCGGGAGCGGCGGAGGCCGGGAGCTGTCCGAGGTGCCGCGATCCCGGCCGGGGCAGCCGGGGCTCGTCCTGCTCAGCCCGCGCTTATCTCGCTCTTATCTCGCTCTTATCAGCGCCGCGGGGACCCGCGAGCGCCCAGCGGGGACAGGGAGGGACACGGCGACGTCATCTCGGGAAGCCAGGGCGGGCTAATGAGCTGGCTAATGAGGGGCGGGCTAATGAGCTGGCTAATGAGAGGGTGTGCAGCGCCAGGGAGGGCGGCGCGGGCACGTGGGGACAGGCAGGGGACACCGAGGGGTGTCCGGGGGGGCAAGGCGGGGCTGGAGGCCAAGGCGGCCCCGGACAGAGCCTCTTTGGTACTTTTCCACCCCAAACCCGACCCGCTCTCGCGATTTTGCTGCTCGCACCGCGCAGGGAAGGCCCGCAAGGCGCTGGCCGCTGCCCTGTGCCCGGTGCCCGGGGCTGTCCCGGAGCCCGAGGAGCCTCAGGGCCAGCCCTGGCCAGGGGAGCTGAGCTGTCCCCGCTGCTGGGGACACCCCGGGGCTCCCCGGCGGTGCCCTGTGCCCTGTCCCTGTGCCCTGCCCCTGTGCCCGGGCAGCTCTTCCCAGAGCCGGGAGCCGCATTCCAGCGGTGGTGGCCTCGGGAGGGGACCCTGCTGCGAGCCCTCGGGGCCTGGGGCACTTTTGGGGCCACTTCAGCCCGGTTTGGGTCAAATCCAGCCCGGCTGGTGCCACTTTTGTGCTGGTGGCACCCGGGGCTGGGCATGGCCCAGGGGCCTGAGGACACTTGGGGGTGACCAGAGGGTTGGGGACAACCAGGAGCAACTGTTCCTGGCCCAGAGCGTTGGGGACACTCCCCGGTGACCCTTCCATGCCCAATTCCAGTGCCGAGCTCCCCAAATCCCCCTTGTCCCCAGCTGACCGCACATCCCCACCCGCGGGTGCCACCCTGGGAGGCTGCCCCGTGTCCTGCCCCGGCTCCTGCTGCCCCAGGGGGCTCAGGGTGGATTTCCTGGGGGTCCCCCATGTCCCCTGGGTCTGTCCCCATTCCCTGGGACCACCGGGATCATCTCCCAGCTGCCGTTCCCGGGCAGATCCCGCTGGGACGGCGCTGGCTCCGTGCGGGGCGAGCCGGGATCAGCGGGGCCGGCGGCGTTTGAGGCTCCGGGAGCTGCAGGAGCAGCAGATTGGGGCCCAGATTGGCGGCCGGGAGGAGGACAGAAGCCGCAGCGGCGGGCTGGCACCTCCCAGGCGCTGGGCAGCCCCTCCCTGGGCTGGGCCCCGCTGCCCCGGCCCGGGCGGGGATAAAAGGCCCCCGGGAGCAGCCAGGGCACGGCACAGCCGCTCCAGCCCCGAGCCAGCAGCAGCCGCCCCTCAGCTCCGGCTCCTCCGCCGCCAGCGCCGCGACCCCCGAGCAGCAGCCATGGGTAAGGGACCCCGGCGGGCTCCCCCCGCAGCCCCGGGCCCGCAGCCCCGGCCCGGCCCGGCTCGGCTCGGCTCG
>NW_024364483.1:0-213 GCF_014805655.1 Passer montanus
TGCATACAAACAGATGTGAATTTGTAAGTGGATGTTCACTGTAGTTCCAAATGTAAAGAAGCTTGTGGCCACATCATCTTGCTTCTCCATCTACAGAAATTGAATCAGAACATCTAATTGAGAAATTGTGTCCCCTTATTCTATATTTATTTATTGAAGAGTAGTGCTTGTAAGCTGGTAGCACTAAACTCACACAGTCATTCTGGTAAGGAG
>NW_024364484.1:0-213 GCF_014805655.1 Passer montanus
GAAAAAAAGGGAAAAAAAAAGAAAAAAAATTAAAAAAAAGGACTCCTAGCCGTGTTTCTACCCTTGGTGTCACTGTTAGTAATCTGCTAACTCTTGTATTTAATGGAAGTGCTGCAATATATGTCATTTGGGGTGTTTCTTGTCCTAATTTTGTAAAAATGTTTCATGCACGGTTGACATAAGTTGGGTTTTTCATTTTCTTTCTTTTTTTTT
>NW_024364485.1:0-213 GCF_014805655.1 Passer montanus
TCCTAAAGCAAAGCACACTTACCTACAGCTAATCCAGCTGGGCCAAACAGCATCCCACCTAAAAGCATAGATGCACCTGCGACCACAGCTGCTCCCAGCGTAGAACGTTTGAAAACCGCATACATTTGCTTCACAGTGGCAATGTGGATGAGAAGATCCATCATATCATCAGCACGGGCTGTCTCCTCTCCAAATTCTGCAAAAGATGTTTTA
>NW_024364486.1:0-213 GCF_014805655.1 Passer montanus
GACACAGCTGCTCCAAGCCCCAATATCCAACATGACCTTGATGGGATGGGGCACCACATCCTCTCTTGGCAACCCCAAGTGACTAATCCCCAAATTTTTCAAACCAGGCACCCAGAAAGCAGTGAGACCTTGGGCACAAACTGAGTCACACTCCCCCAGCTCCTTAGGCTTTCCTATTTGCAGATCTTGCACTGTTATTTTCCCTCTATTCCC
>NW_024364487.1:0-213 GCF_014805655.1 Passer montanus
GATGTAAGTTAATTTAATCAGGCTTGAGTTTTGTTTCTGGATGGTCTCCTGAGGGGACATCAGGGCAGATGCGGGTTCTGTATTATCCCGAAGCTGCTCCGCTGTGTTTTCTGTGATGTGGTTTCCCTGAGCGTAGGAGAAGGACAAATCTCGCGTATGGCTCCGAGGGGCTGCAGGGAGGGCCCGGGTTTGTCGCGGGTGTTGTTAGCCTGA
>NW_024364488.1:0-213 GCF_014805655.1 Passer montanus
TAATAAAATAATAAAAATAGTAAAATAAAAAACCCTGGAAAAATCCCCAATAACCCCGGAAAAATCCCAGAAAAAAAACCCAAGAAAAACCCCTAAAACCCCCCCGGAAATAATTAATTATTGCTGTAATTAATATATGAAATTAATCCATGAAATTAGTTCTTAGTGCATTTTTTTTGGAACTTGTTTAATTAACTATTTACTTTATTTTTA
>NW_024364489.1:0-213 GCF_014805655.1 Passer montanus
TCCCCGTTTCCCCCCCATTTTGTGGCGCAGGGCACGCTCTGGAGGCGGCCTGGCTGCTGCTGCAGCTCTCGGCGCTGCGCGGGGACGCGGCGCTGGGGGCGCGGGCGGTGGCGGCGCTGCTGGAGGGACCCCTGGGCTGGGGCTGGGACCCCCGGCACGGGGGGCTCTTCGCCTTCCTGGACGCCGACGGCCACTGCCCCACGCAGGTACCCC
>NW_024364490.1:0-213 GCF_014805655.1 Passer montanus
TAAAAATATTTAAAATAACTTACTAAGCACAGCACACCCACCTAAAGAACGCCATAAGGATTATAGACAATATCTGCACTGGAGCTTAGAAAATATATTACTATTTTTCTAAAAAACTGTGGAATAATTTGAAGTTCATTCCTCATTATTATTTTCTATGCATAATGTAAATTGAAATACATTGTCTATTAACCATAAATTTAACTATTTTAG
>NW_024364491.1:0-213 GCF_014805655.1 Passer montanus
CCTCCCCTCCCCTCCCTTCCCTTCCCCGGTGTGCAGGGGGTGCTGTCAGGGCTGACTGAGACTCTGAGACCCTGAACTAAGCCTGGGATGTGAGAGAGAGCTAAAATCCGGCTTCAGACCATCACCACCAAGGACTGCAGTCAGTCCAGTCACCCTTGTCAGGAAAACTCACCCACAAACACTTGAGGTTTATATTCAAAAAGGAGACAGAGG
>NW_024364492.1:0-213 GCF_014805655.1 Passer montanus
GGAGAGGAGCCCGAGTGCACATGCATATGTATAACACACGCCTCCGTGTACCTGTTATACAGACACAGAGCTGCACGAAGACATAAACACAGACTCGCCTTCTGGATCCCTCCCCGCTTCCAGCAAAGCTGCAGACGTATCCGACACTGCACAAGTAAAAGGGCCGACGGGATAAGTAATTTAAAAGATGTGCAGATGTGGCACTTAGGGACA